>NC_084735.1:57578577-57601077 GCF_033978785.1 Entelurus aequoreus
ATTACAAACAGCAGAAATGTAATGACCTTCTGTCTGATAATAAATCTGATGAGAAGTTATTAACAGCTCTGATCACTCCCATACGCTAGGTCGTTTTTTTTAAACTGGGCTTCAGTTTTACCACCACTAATAAACATTACTATTTACTTCCACTATTTCCTAGTACCACAATTGAACTGAGCACCTAAATGCTGACTAACAGTCTGCACTGCTATCTACATCGGGCTTTTTTCAGAGCGATTAACAAAGTATTTACTTTTAAGGATGGGTATTGTTTGCATTTTTAACTGATCACCTGCTTAAATGGTGATAATTAAAAAATATACATTTTGTTTAAAAACTGTAACATTGAAGTTGAAGTTTATATGATTTTTAATCTACATTTCAAACACGTCCTTGGGATCTCAATAATATGAAATGGAAATGAACTTCTCCACAACTCACCCCATCCAGCTGGCTGCAAATGTGTCTTAGCCCCATCAGCCATGTTCGTAGTTTTAGCAATATGCTTTCATATCGAGAAATATAAGTATAGATGTATATAAAGTTAAAGTTAAAGTACCAATGATTGTCATGGAGAAATGTGTGTCTTTTTTAAACAAAAATGTCAACAAAAACAACAGATTTGGGTAATTTACATACAGTACAGGCCAAAAGTTTGGACACACCTTCTCAATCAATGCGTTTTCTTTATTTCATGACTATTTGCATTGTAGATTGTCACTGAATGCATCAAAATTATGAATGGACACATGTGGAGTTATGTACTTAACAAAAAAAGATCTGAAAACAAGTTGTATATTCTAGTTTCTTCAAAATAGCCACCCTTTGCTCTAAATTACTGCTTTGCACACTCTTGACATTCTCTCGATGAGCTTCACCTGAAAGGGTTTTCACTTCACAGTTGTCATAGTTTTGATGCCTTCAGTGACAATCTACAATGTAAATGGTCATGAAAATAAAGAAAACACATTGAAATGAAAAGGTGCGTCCAAACTCTAGGCCTGTTCTGTATATATATATATAAATATATATATATATATATATATATATATATATATATATATATATATATATATATATATATATATATATATATATATATATATATATATATATATATATATATAGGGTTGTAAATCCTTTTCTCTGCTTTTGTTTGGTTGAAAAGACACATTTCAATCCATATGCAACTTTTTATTAGAAATATATATATATAGGGTTGTAAATCATTTTCTCTGCTTTTGTTTGGTTGAAAAGACACATTTCAATCCATATGCAACTTTTTATTAGAAATGGCACATTTTAGCATTTAAACGTACATGTATGAGCTAGAGTCTGAACCACAGTGAGAGGAAAGCGAAGAACAAACTTCAGAAACAAGGAGATGAAGTACCTCAAAAGGTAGTTTATTAGTTTTTGTCCCTCAACACCTTTCAGTTCATATAGTTGTAACTATAGATGCTAGGTGCACTGCAAAAAGTCAGTGTTCAAAAATAAGAAAAAAGAATACAAAAATTAGGGGTGTTTTATTTGAACTAAGCAAAATTATCTGCCAATAGAACAAGAAAATTTGGCTTGTCAAGACTTTCCAAAACAAGTAAAATTAGCTAACCTCAATGAACCCAAAAATACCTTAAAATAAGTATATTCTCACTAATAACAAGTGTACTTTCCATGGTAGGAAAAAAAAAAGAGACCTTTTTGCTCAATATGTTGAAAAATACTCTTAAATTAAGTAAATGCTAGTGCCATTATCTTGACATAATGATACGCGCTCGGCATCATGATTTTTTTTTTCATGCTTGAAGTAAGAAATAATTACTTTAAAAAAGTAGTTTTATACTTGTGAGTGTTGATGACAGCTTTGCAACAGTTGATATTCTAGTTTCAAGCATGTTTTACTCAATATAGGTCATCAAATCTCAGTTACAAGCTGTAATATCTTACTGAGATCATTTAGGACCAAAACCCTTAAAACACGGAAAACACTAACATAAAATCTGCTTAGTGAGAAGAATTATCTTATCAGACAGAAAATAAGCAAATATTACCCTTATTTGAGATATTTAATCTTACTTAGATTTCCGTTTTTGCAGTGTGTTATTACGTCTGCTTTCATATTTGAAACGACTATGTACATCCATGCAAAAATATTACACTATACGTAGCCTGTTTATATCATCCACATCCAGTTCAGTTGAGCTAATGCTACATCGCTAACATATTGTTGCATTTATTAATCGAGTTATTTAGTAATAGTTATACAGTGCAGTGTAGACGAAAAAAATACTGTTAGGTAATGTATGCTAAATCCTAACTCTGTATAGTTCCATGTGCCAGTGTCCTACTTGCTCATATTAGAAGGATGCTACATGCTGACGTATCATTACACAATGTCATATTTCTACTGTTACTGGACGCACCGCTTCTTTGTATCCACCGTTGCCATAAATTGTCGGAACCGTCTCAGCGATTAAATGTAGTTTTGGGTAAATCCTTCTGTATGTTTCCCATCGGACCGAGACTAATTACATTGTTATGAAACACAAATGTTAAGCATTTCTTTTTTAAATGAGGCTGAAAGCTTGTATAGTGACCCGTGCTGGTTAATACAAACAATAACAGAACAAAAAACCTGCTCAGTGGCCTTGTGGTTAGTGTCAGCCCTGAGATTGGTGGGTTGTGAGTTGGTAGGCTGAGTCATACCAAAGACTATAGAAATGTGAGCCATTACCTCCCTGCTTGACACTCAACATCAAGGGTTGGAATTGGGGTTAAATCTCCAAAAATGATTCCCGAGTGCAGCCACCGCTGCTGCTCACTGCTCCCCTCACCTCGCAGGAGGTGGAACAAGGGGATGGGTCAAATGCAGGGAGTAATTTCATCACACCTAGTGAGTGTGTGTGACTATCACACTGCAAAAAGTCAGTGTTCAAAAACAAGAAGAAAAAAAACAAAAGTTAGGGGCATATTACTTGAACAAAGCAAAATTATCTGCCAATAGAACAAGAACATTTGGCTTGTTAAGACTTTCCAAAACAAGTCAAATTAGCTAACCTCAATGAATCCAAAAATACCTTAAAATAAGTATTTTCTCACTAATAACAAGTGCACTTTTCTTGATAGAAAAAACAAATATGAGACCTTTTTTCTCACTATGTTGAAAAATATTCTTAAATTAAGTAAATGCTAGTGCCATTATCTTGGCATAAAATATGCGCTCGGCATTACATGTCTTGCATTTTCCCATCGGTAAAATGACATCATCGCGCCAAGTGCGTGCTCTTTCAGTCAATTAGTGTGCAAGGAATATATATATATATATATATATATATATATATATATATATATATATATATATATATATATATATATATATATATATATATATATATATATATATATATATATATATATATATATATATAAATATATATACACACACATATATATATATATATATATATATAAATATATATACACACACATATATATATATATATATATATATATATATATATATATATATATATATATATATATATATATATATATATATATATATATATATATATATATTGTTGGAAGCATATCCATATTTAAGTGTTACTTCTTTCTAAACTCCTATAGTCATATAAAGAATAGCTAGTATTCTTCCTTCTTTTGAGTCTCATAGTAAGGTGTTGGCCTTCTAGATTGGAATGTGTCAGAGTAGAGATAACTCGGAGTAGTCTAAACAAAGAGAGTGGGAGCGAGGGACAGACGGAAGATCACGGGACTTCCGGGGGGTTTGAGCTAGACCGAGCTAGACCGATCTGGACCGGGCGAGGGAACGCTTGGGTGCTGGATTGGTCTCAGTTTGTCCTCTAAGCTTGGAGAATAAACCACAAAATACCAACTATTGCCTGGAGATTGAATATAAACATCAGCGTATTGCCATAAAAAGAATCTGGGAGAGACTAGCAATTTGAATTCCCCATTGGAGGAATGCTGGTCAACGCAACAATTTGGGGGCTTCGTCCGAGATGGCACGCTGTTGATTGATGACTTCTTGCAATCTTCTGGACAGACTCAATTGGCCAATTCAAGGGAAGCAGAACCTTTCTTTTTAGATAAAATCTGCGTTAGGAGTCTGTCCTGAAGTCTGTAAGTCAAACACTGTTTTGTAATCCCAGGCACAGAGTGGTGATTTTGATAAATTGATTGCATTTTTGCCCTGTCCGCCATTTTACATAATAGTTGTACATAGTGGTCAACTCATGTCATTGTGTCTTGAATCTTTCATCTGTGCCTGATAAAGTTATTGGTTAAAGTCCATCTGTATATTAAAATTCGCAAGGTTAAAGTCCTTCTGAATAATACGGTAAAGTTCTTGGTTAAAGTCCGTTCATATTTTTAATTCTGACGTTGGAGTCCTTATTAATAATACGATAAAGTTGTTGGTTAAAGTCCGTTCGTATTTTTAATTCTGAGGTTGGAGTCATTTTTAATAATACGATAAAGTTGTTGGTTAAAGTCCGTTCGTATTTTTAATTCTGAGGTTAGAGTCCTTATTAATAATACGATAAAGATTACCGTGACGGGCTGCTTCACTGACGAGTAAGCAAATAGTCGGGTGTGGTTCGCCCTGGGGATTTGGTCACCCCTAATAGAGTTCAAGGTTAAAGTCCTTATGAAAAATACGAGAAATACATTCTCGGGTTACGGATGGGGCATGAGAGACACAATGACCACAGGGTTTGACATGAACAAGTGTGACAGATAGAAATGTGATGGCGGTCGGGGAGGAATGTGATGAATCATTACTGTTTTTGATGATCAATTGAATGTACGGTTGTCGACAATGGAATTAGCAGGTACAGTTTAAGAGAACGCTCCTTGAAAGGGTTAAGAGGGGGTTTACAATACTTGAAAAGTCGTGAACTCAAACGTCTGGTAAAATAAGGAAATAAAAAATAAAATTTTTTGACAAAAACAAGAAAGTTTGATCATATTACGCCTATACTGGCTCACTTGCACTGGCTTCCTGTGCACTTAAGATGCGACTTTAAGGTTTTACTACTTACGTATAAAATACTACACGGTTTAGCTCCAGCCTATCTCGCCGATTGTATTGTACCATATGTCCCGACAAGAAATCTGCGTTCAAAGAACTCCGGCTTATTAGTGATTCCCAGAGCCAAAAAAAAGTCTGCGGGCTATAGAGCATTTTCTATTCGGGCTCCAGTACTCTGGAATGCCCTCCCGGTAACAGTTAGAGATGCTACCTCAGTAGAAGCATTTAAGTCCCATCTTAAAACTCATTTGTATAATCTAGCCTTTAAATAGACCCCCCCTTTTTAGACCAGTTGATCTGCCGTTTCTTTTCTTCTCTCCTCTTCTCCCCTGTCCCTTGCGAGGGGGAGTTGCATAGGTCCGGTGGCCATGGATGAAGTGCTGGCTGTCCAGAGCCGGGACCCCGGGTGGACCACTAGCCTGTGCATCGGTTGGGGACATCTCTGCGCTGCTGACCCGTCTCCGCTCGGGATGGTTTCCTGTTGGCCCCGCTGTGGACTGGACTCCCGCTGATGTGTTGGATCCACTGTGGACTGGACTTTCACAATGTTATGTCAGACCCACTCGACATCCGTTGCTTTCAGTCTCCCCTAGAGGGGGGGGGGGGGGGGGGGGGAGGGGGGGGGGGGGGTTACCCACATATGCGGTCCTCTCCAAGGTTTCTCATAGTCATTCACCGACGTCCCACTGGGGTGAGTTTTTCCTTGCCCGTATGTGGGCTCTGTACCGAGGATGTCGTTGTGGCTTGTACAGCCCTTTGAGACACTTGTGATTTAGGGCTATATAAATAAACATTGATTGATTGATAAACATTGAAAATAAAATAAAATAAAAAAGTAACTGGAAGTTTTATGGTAGGTGAAACGCAGAGAGAGTGCTCGTGTGTGTGTGTGCGGGAGTGCTTACGCGTGCGTGTGTGTGTGTGTGTGTGTGTGTGTGTGTGTGTGTGTGTGTGTGTGTGTGTGTGTGTGTGTGTGTGTGTGTGTGTGTGTGTGTGTGCGCTGGTGAAAATGGAACACTCAGGGAGAGAATTTAAGAGTTTGGCGTATGATAAAAGTAAACGGGGATTACGTGGAAAAACGAAATGCAGCAAAAGAAACGATGATTAATGACAGAATGAACTGATTGGTTTTTTGTCTGCCGCGCATGCGCAAGACAATTCAAACGACCCGCCCAGACTTTGACTAGGACACCGCCCCCTACTCCAGTGACAAGAGAAGGAGGTATTAACACGCCCCCTCTAAGATTAATCCTGCCTCCGAAAATTAACCCCTTGTACACGTCTGACCATTTTCTCCGGCAGACATTTTTGACACATGACATTAACACTTTGGACATACTACAATATAAGTCTCTTGCCGATGCATACATGCAAGCCATTGTTGACCTTGCTTTCCCACCTGTACCTCCGGGAGTGAACCTTTGGCCAAACACTTTGGACAAAGTTAACCCCGATATACAAGGTGCCAAAAACAATATATGGCAGGACATTTTATTCATCCCATGCAAAATAGGGCTAATGACAGAGCAACAAGGAAACGACTACTTAAATTACAGATCGCTGAAGATAAAAGGTTAAAAGAACCAAAAGGTCAAAGATCAGCTAGGGTATATTCAGCAGTGGGTGACCTTGCTTTTGAGTTCCAACAGGTGGAGGAAAGAATCCTCAACAGACGTGCGGTTGGACTCGGGTGGTGGACAACACGATGCTTCAAAGCCGGTCTGGGGTAGACACTGTTTCGGCTGTGACCAGCCTGGTCACTGGACTCGTGACTGTCCGAACATTCCCGAACAGGAAAGGTTCCGTCGTGCCAACCAACGAACACGAAGGCGTGTAAGAGGACGCCCACATCAGGAGCTGCAGCAGGAAGTACCGACAGGACCCCTGCTGGACATGAGTGTCAACGGACAATTTTATCAGCCACCCATTCGATTCTGAATGCAGAGGTACCAAAAAAAAACTGTGTGCTTCCTCTTTAAAGGTCGAAGGCTTCGCTGGGGTCACAAGAAGGATACCTGTCACCAAACCACTTCCGGTTCAGATTGCTGGACCTCCTTTACAGACTGTACCCTGACATTCAAATTGCAAAGAAGGAACATTCCTGGTGTTACCTGACGGCTGAACCACCCAGCTGCGACACCACTACCAAGACTACTCCATGAGCTCATACCACAGCCTTAAACAACAGGAATGGCTGACATCCAACTGCTCTAACGGTGAAAACCCTGACTGACTGAGATGCTTCTGTGTGTTCTGCCACCCGACTCGCCATATGTTATGATTATTTATATATGTTGGAACTCAAGGTGTGGCTGCTCATGTTGACCTATCTTTGCAACAGCTAGCATGGTATAAGATGGACACAATAGTGTCCCACATTGTTCCCTTGCTCTCTGTCTCGCCTACAAAACCAAAGAACTTAGATCCAATGATAAGACACAGCGTAGCTGCCAAACATTACACCGACACCCAAATACCACATTTTCAATTGTTTAGGTTTAGCCCATGGTTATGTTAAACACATAACTATGGGCTGCACTTTAGACACCTGTAGGCTATGAGGAGCTAGCAGCTACACAACAGCTGAGCTAAAACGACACACTACACATTTAAGCATATCAAATAATTATAGTTGCTCATTACATACACAAAGTTGCCGTGGCAGAAGTCTGATAGAAAATATTCAGTAACAAACGTGTCCGCATCATTACAAATTTCTACAACATGAGCTTGACTTAATGAATTATTGGTGCCACCAGGTGTGGTAAAAATTCAAAATACTATTGCTAAAGCATCCGCCATAAGGGTAGTATTTTTCTAGTATTGGTGACAATATAAATATAAGCATATTTTGTTACTTTCACCATATTGAATAAATTACATAAAAGATAGGGTTTAGTTGAGTTTGAGTTATTTGTGATATTGCTAAGGGGTCCCCTACCCTAACATGGCCTGTCCTCCGCTACTTGACTATTAGCTGACCTTTTTCTTAGATGTTTCTGAAAGTGATAGTATGACTAACACAGTCCTTTTTCCAGAAACAGAAGGGGGTGAGTGAGGGTGGATACAGACTCCTTGGAACTAAATCGACAATCATCCGACTCTGACACATTCCATAGTTTTAACGTTTTTACCGTGGGTAAGAAGTTATAACTAATTTTAATTTGAAAATAACGATTTTACACATCGATAGTAGTTTAGTAGATCAAATTTAGAATATGGAGGAGGTGAGGGTGAACCATGTATAGTCTTTGATTTCACTGATATGATCAATACGGTACAAGGGAAAAGGTACGTACTGACTTGTGTTGACAATCACAGTGGTTGGCCGGAAGCAACAACAACCTCAAAAGAGGATGCAATATCAGTAATTAAATGACTTGTGAATGACCTAGTACCCCGACATGGTTTCCCCAAAAAGATTAGGTCAGACAACGGCAACCATTTAAAAAAATACTCACTTAGCCTTGGTCGAAAAGGCTTTCGGACTAGAACACAGGTTTTTGGGGTACCATCCTGAGTCCCAAGGTAAGGTTGAAAGGATGGACCAGAACATTAAAAACTAATTGGCTAAAATCTGTGCACAGACCAAATTTAATTGGATTGACATGTTGCAATTAGCGTTAATGATCATTCGAAGGTCCGTGAATAAAACTGTTTTACCGCCCTTTGAGTTTTTCACCCTATGAGCTGCATACAGGTCAGCCATTCACAGGACCAGCAGCCCCCCCATGGAAGGAGGACTCAGCGTAAAACCAAAATGGTATTTTACACCAAAAATTGCAGAATTTGTGTGCCAGTTCTTCTGTACAGATTCCCTTCCGCCCGCTGAGAGGGTCAAGATCAAGGTCATCAAACGCAAGTGGACGGAGCCCAGGTGGACTGGTCCCTTCTAGGTCGTAGAACGGACGTCCCACGCCCTTCGACTGGCTGGTGGAGGGGACACCTGGTACCACCTCTCCCTCTGCACTACAGCTGAAGAACCTGACAGATTACCAGCGGATGTCATTGCTGACATCGCCACATCATCTGCCCCACAGCCCAGGAGACGAGAGAGATTTTCTACCTACATTACTCTTTTCAACTTCTATATTGTATATCCTTGTGTGAGACCAATCCAGTATGCTAAATGTTTCTTAGTTTGTCTTGCTTGTTTTCAGCATAACTGTATGTGTCGTTACATTAAGTGAAAAGTTTGATGTTTATCCCCGTTTGTTACCTAAATTACTCTGATATTGATAGACGAAAGGCAGGATGTTACACCCGACTAGTGTTCCCTGACGGACTGGTGCTTGGGCGTGTTCTACTGTCTTTGTGTCTCAGTTCATCCTTCCTGACGACAGTGACTGACAAGTGTCTAAGAACATACAGCGGACTTTAAATAGACTGGGTCAAAGGGGATAGCAAGACTTATTTTTGACCTGTGCAGTGTGATTAATTACGGGGGACACAATAGCTATTACCGTGGTAATAACCTCTATATTTGTTACGACTCAACCCTGAACCATTGGTGTCGGATGCAGACAACATACTCTGGTAAGTTGTGCCCATCGTCCCTTTTATGTTGTTTTGGGGCTTGACCTGACTGATACAGACGCTAAAGGAATTGTTAAAATGAATGTCCTTGAGAGGGCGTTAACGACCTCTACACCCTCTGTAGCACCTAAAGTACCACCCCACCTAGGTGGTGTTTCAAAGGCTCACATCCGTGCGTGCTAATGACATCACCACCGAAGGCCTGGTAACTTTGACCTTAGGAGCGGGTGCAGACAACCTGTGGCTCAGGTGGATGCCAAAACCTGGGTGACTGTGTTGCTTCTTCCGCTGGACGTCCTTTTTCCCACACTTACCCCGCCCCTTTTAAGTTGACTGACATGTGTACCCTTCTGTTGACAATGCTACCCGACTTCTTCCCTTTGTGGCCCAAAAGCGGAATTACACGCGTTTTCAAATTACAGGACCCTCTCCGTCCCCCAACAAATTGGGTGACATCAACCGTTACTGGTGCACCACACTGATAGATGGCTCTGGGATAGGCCCTTAGGCACCAGCTGACTTATTCTGGTGTTGTGGGAAGCACAGATTGTACATTAGAATCCCGACGTCAGCCGTTGGGCTTTGTGCTATGGTTAGACTGGTGACCCCACTCACCAAATTAACACCCCTTGGAACTCCTGTTTCAGTGGCCTCTCTAACTCCCCGCCACCGTTGAGACTAACCAACCTGACTCGTGACGCCGTTGAGGGACTTGCTGAACAACTTGCCCCGACCTCCCTCAGGGCCGTTCAGATCCGCATAGCCCTAGACCGCATCTTAGCCAAGGAAGAAGGAGTGTGTGCAATGTTTGGTGACCAATGCTGTACCTTCATTCCTAACAACACTACCCCCGATGGCTCAGTTCAGAGGGCCTTAAGGGCCTCCAGGCCCTGTCTAGGGAACTCTCTCTCTGACCCCTTCAAAGATTGGCTTCTAAGCACATTAGGCAGGTGGACTGACCTAATTAAGTCTGTCTTGGTCTCCATTTGGAGCTTTTTTGGCCATCATAGCCTCATGCGGTTGCTTTATCGCCCCTTGGGCTAAGTGTCACTAAAGGGGGTCTAGCAAAGTGGTAACTTTAAGACTTTCGAGAATTGTTGGTTTACTTCCCTGACCATGACGACATTGACGTGGACTCCTTCCATCTATCTCCCATGTAAATAAGCTGTTGTTTTATTGCTAGCTTGCTTAAAGAAAAAAACCAGCACCTACTTTAATGTGGGGCGTGCTTTATAAGTTTTGTACAAGTAATAAAGATCTTATTAGAAGATCTTAAAGGGGGACTTGTTGGAAGCATATCCATATTTAAGTGTTACTTCTTTCTAAACTCCTATAGTCATATAAAGAATAGCTAGTATTCTTCCTTCTTTTGAGTCTCATAGTAAGGTGTTGGCCTTCTAGATTGGAATGTGTCAGAGTAGAGATAACTCGGAGTAGTCTAAACAAAGAGAGTGGGGGCGAGGGACAGACGGAAGATCACGGGACTTCCGGGGGGTTTGAGCTAGACCGAGCTAGACCGATCTGGACCGGGCGAGGGAACGCTCGGGTGCTGGATTGGTCTCAGTTTGTCCTCTAAGCTTGGAGAATAAACCACAAAATACCAACTATTGCCTGGAGATTGAATATAAACATCAGCGTATTGCCATAAAAATAATCTGGGAGAGACTAGCAATTTGAATTCCCCATTGGAGGAATGCTGGTCAACGCAACAATATATATATATATATATATATATATATATATATATATATATATATATATATATATATATATATATATATATATATATATATATATATATATATATATATATATATATATATACTACCGTTCAAAAGTTTGGGGTCACATTGAAATGTCCTTATTTTTGAAGGAAAAGCACTGTACTTTTCAATGAAGATAACTTTAAACTAGTCTTAATTTTAAAGAAATACACTCTATACATTGCTAATGTGGTAAATGACTATTCTAGCTGTTTGTTGGTGCTTTTGAACGGTAGTGTATATATATATATATATATATATATATATATATATATATATATATATATATATATATATATATATATATATATATATATATATATATACTACCGTTCAAAAGTTTGGAGTCACATTGAAATTTCCTTATTTTTGAAGGAAAAGCACTGTACTTTTCAATGAAGATAACTTTAAACTAGTCTTAACTTTAAAGAAATACACTCTATACATTACTAATGTGGTAAATGACTATTCTAGCTGCAAATGTCTGGTTTTTGGTGCAATATCTACATAGGTGTGTAGAGGTCCATTTCCAGCAACTATCACTCCAGTGTTCTAATGGTACAATGTGTTTGCTCATTGGCTCAGAAGGCTAATTGATGATTAGAAAACCCTTGTGCAATCATGTTCACACATCTGAAAACAGTCTAGCTCGTTACAGAAGCTACAAAACTGACCTTCCTTTGAGCAGATTGAGTTTCTGGAGCATCACATTTGTGGGGTCAATTAAACGCTCAAAATAGTCAGAAAAAGATAACTTTCATCTGAAACTCGACAGTCTATTCTTGTTCTTAGAAATGAAGGCTATTCCACAAAATTGTTTGGGTGACCCCAAACTTTTCAACGGTAGTGTATATATATTTACAGCCCGGCCCCCAACCACATTTTTTTTATTGTAATTTTGAAGAATTTATCTGAATGTGCATGAATTATTTATGTTCAAAATTGTTTGAAATGTCACATGTTACATTTTTAAATATTAACTGTCAGTTTACTGTACTGTGCCAACTGTACTACTATATGAGTACGTATTTTCTATTGTTTCATTGAAAATAAAACAGCAAAGTTTTAATTATGAGATACAATTGTGTCAAAGTCAGGATTTTTTATTTCATGCTTGAAGTAAGAAATTCTTACTTTGAAAAAGCAGTTTTATACTTGTGAGTGTTGATGACACAGCTTTGCAACAGTTGATATTTTAGTTTCAAGCATGTTTTACTCAATATAGGTCATACAATCTCAGCAACAAGCTGTAATATCTTACTGAGATCATTTAGGACCAAAACACTTAAAACAAGTAAAACACTAACATAAAATCTGCTTAGTGAGAAGAATTATCTTATCAGACAGAAAATAAGTAAATATCACCCTTATTTGAGATATGTAATCTTACTTAGATTTCAGTTTTTGCAGTGCAGTGGTACTTTAACTTTAACTTTAACATTTGAACTTTTATGTCTCACCCTGGGCATCTTTTGTTTGGACTAAACCTGCTGCTCTGGAATATAAATATGGCGGACTGGTGCAGAAGTCGCCTGGAAAACATTGAATTCACATACATATGGGGATCCCAAATACACAAACACAGGCAAAACCAGTGGGTTTATATACTACTATGACCCTTTTAAACTGAGGTACCAATGTAATAACCTAGTGGAATTCCACAACCTGCTCAGTGGGCTTGTGGTTAGAGTTTTCGCCCTGAGATCGGTAGGTTGTGAGTTCAAACCCCAGCCGAGTCATACCAAAGACTATAAAAATGGGACCCATTACCTCTCTGCTTGGCACTCAGCATCAAGGGTTGGAATTGGGGGTTAAATCACCAAAAAATATTCCCGAGCGCGCCTACTGCTGCTGCTCACTGCTCCCTTCACCTCCCAGGAAACTTTTTAACAAGTGCATTGTTCCTTTTCTGAGCAAAGGCACATTTTTTTTCTTTAAAAAAATCCCAAGGCACACAACCAGTAGAAATCATTGAAAAATGAAACTCAGCAGCCAATATTGACAATTAAAAAGTTGTTCTCGCAATTGTTTGATATGAATTTAAACCATAACCAACCATGCATCACTATAGCTCTTGTCTCAAAGTAAGTGCCACGACCTGTCACAGCACACCGTGACTTATTTGGAGTTTTTTGGTGTTTTCCTGTGTGTCGTGTTTTAGTTCTTGTCTTGCGCTCCTATTTTGGTGGCTTTTCCTGTTTTGTTGGTATTTTCCTGTAGCAGTTTCATGTCTTCCTTGAACATTCCCCGCACCTGCTTTGTTTTCGCAATCAAGACTATTTAAGTTGTGCGGACGCTATCCTTCTTTGTGTTAACATTGTTGATTTTCATTTACGGATGTACTTTGTGGACGCCGTCTTTGCTCCACAGCAAGTCTTTGCTGTCGTCCAGCATTCTGTTTTTGTTTACTTTGCAGCCAGTTCAGTTTTAGTTTCGTTGTGCATAGCCTTCCCTAAGCTTCAATGCCTTTTCTTAGCGGCACTCACCTTTTGTTTATTTTTGGTTTAAGTGTTAGATACCTTTTTACCTGCACGCATATTGTGATCACGACAAACCAGGTTCCCGACATCTACAAGGCAATTAGCTACCTGCTGCTAACTACTGATATGGAATAATATTACATGGTTACTCTGCTGGGCTGTAGACAGCACGTTTGCCTATTACAATTACTGGTTTGCAAAAAATGTTTTTAGCCCAATTACAAACCCTGTTTCCATATGAGTTGGGAAATTGTGTTAGATGTAAATATAAACGGAATACAATGATTTGAAAATCATTTTCGACCCGTATTCAGTTGAATATGCTACAAAGACAACATATTTGATGTTCAAACTGATAAACATTTTTTTGTTGTGCAAATAATCATTAACTTTAGAATTTGATGCCAGCAACACGTGACAAAGAAGTTGGGAAAAGTGGCAATAAATACTGATAAAGTTGAGGAATGCTCATCAAACACTTATTTGGAACATCCCACAGGTGAACAGGCAAATTGGGAACAGGTGGGTGCCATGATTGGGTATAAAAGTAGATTCCATGAAATGCTCAGTCATTCACAAACAAGGATGGGTCACCACTTTGTCAGCAAATGCGTGAGCAAATTGTTGAACAGTTTAAGAAAAACCTTTCTCAACCAGCTATTGCAAGGAATTTAGGGATTTCACCATCTACGGTCCGTAATATCATCAAAGTGTTCAGAGAATCTGGAGAAATCACTGCACATAAGCAGCTAAGCCCGTGACCTTCGATCCCTCAGGCTGTACTGCATCAACAAGCAACATCAGTGTGTAAAGGATATCACCACATGGGCTCAGGAACACTTTAGAAACCCACTGTCAGTAACTACAGTTGGTCGCTACATCTGTAAGTGCAAGTTAAAACTCTCCTATGCAAGGCAAAAACCGTTTATCAACAACACCCAGAAACGCTGTCAGCTTCGCTGGGCCTGAGATCATCTAAGATGGACTGATACAAAGTGGAAAAGTGTTCTGTGGTCTGACGAGTCCACATTTCAAATTGTTTTTGGAAACTGTGGACGTCGTGTCCTCCGTACCAAAGAGGAAAAGAACCATCGGGGTTGTTATAGGCGCAAAGTTGAAAAGCCAGCATCTGTGATGGTATGGGGGTGTATTAGTGCCCAAGACATGGGTAACTTACACATCTGTGAAGGCGCCATTAATGCTGAAAGGTACATACAGGTTTTGGAGCAACATATGTTACCATCCAAGCAACGTTACCATGGACGCCCCTGCTTATTTCAGCAAGACAATGCCAAGCCACGTGTTACATCAACGTGGCTTCATAGTAAAAGAGTGCGGGTACTAGACTGGCCTGCCTGTAGTCCAGACCTGTCTCCCATTGAAAATGTGTGGCGCATTATGAAGCCTAAAATACCACAACAGAGACCCCCGCACTGTTGAACAACTTAAGCTGTACATCAAGCAAGAATGGGAAAGAATTCCACCTGAGAAGCTTAAAAAATGTGTCTCCTCAGTTCCCAAACGTTTACTGAGGAAAGGCCATGTAACACAGTGCTGAACATGCCCTTTCCCAACTACTTTGGCACGTGTTGCAGCCATGAAATTCTAAGTTAATTATTATTTGCAAAAAAAAAAAAAGTTTATGAGTTTGAACATCAAATATCTTGTCTTTGTAGTGCATTCAATTGAATATGGGTTGAAAATGATTTGCAAATCGTTGTGTTCCGTTTATATTTACATCTAACACAATTTCCCAACTCATATGGAAACAGAGTTTGTAGGTGAAATTACATATTCTCCCACGGCACACCAGACTGTATTTCATGGCACACTAGTATGCCGCGGCACAGTGGTTGAAAACATTCCTAAACACAGAAACCATTTTGAACACAGCCATGCAGAAATGTTCCATGTTTGCAACACCAGCCATCCCTCGTCAGAAGAAAACGGAGGCGGTGATAGCACTGGACTGAGTTCTCTGCATGTTCAAGCCTCTGTGGGATTGTGTTGTCTCTAACTCCCTTAGTTCCCCTTCGTTTCGCATAGCGGCAGCTGCAAAGCGCGGCAGAAATAAAAGCCGGAACACTTTAAACAGCTTTTATTGTTCTTGTGATGTGCTCAGTACAGCTAACCTGTCCTCGCAGTGAAAATTGTACTCGGCCGGCAATGAAAGAGGATCTCATTTACCTAAAAGCACTTATGAATTTTTAATTTGCTTTAACAAGTAAATTAACAAGTCCCTCATTTGGGAAGTTTTATGGCTGCTTGCCACTGAGGGAGAGCCATGAAAGTTTTATAGATAACCCGCTCCCTGGGAAGCATCGCTGATAATAAATTGTGTTTTTCCTGGGGCGCTGGTTTCCACCGACTACGCTTTGAATATGTTCTTTTATGCCGCCTTTAGAGGTCGACGGTATACACAACGGTTATTAAAGTGCTCTGGAATTTCTCCGCTCTGCAGTTCGAACGAACGACTTGAGGAAATCTGGCAAATTTCACGCTCGTAGCCTTGGGGGAGCCGATAGGCGTTCATGGAAAAGCATTCAACTTTGCTAATTATGGACCTTCCAGTCTGTTTATAAACCCTCCAAGTGTCGTAACATCACTTTGAGCTGCTTGACAGGAGCAGTTGGGAAATGCAGCTCCTGTTTAGTGCTCAGCAAGCTTTATTTGATGAGACCGGGAAGTGAACGGGGAGCCTGAGGGTCCGTCAGGGCCTGTCAGAGGACTGCCAAAGAGGGTCGACAACATCTTTCTGATGCGGCTGTGTTGGGAGCCCACCAGTGTGGCCTGACTGTGACCTGGTGCTCCACTCGGAGGCACAGCTGCTCTAAGTACCACTGACGGCAGCTCGGCCCTGACCATTGTGTCACCCATAAGCCCTTGTGCCACGCTTTCTGCGAGGCCTGTCACACAGCATCAATCCTTGGCTTCTATTGCCTCAGAGTCGTTCACGGCTACCACCATGCAGGTCACGCATACAGTCTTTAATAGCGCTTTTATCAATGTGGTTTCAGGATAGCAACATCTTGACAATTGGCGTATGTTGGCATGATCCCTGGATGCAGAGAAGGCAGGTAAAGTGCAAGCAGGAGGGCTCTTTATTAGGTACCAGGCAGGTACGACACAGGTCGAGCAGGAACTCAAAAATCATACCTAGCATAAAGAAGGTAATCAACCAGCACTGAAGGAGGGAACAAGGTTGAGCTAAATACAAAACCCAAAACCAGTGAAGTTGGCACGTTGCGTAAATCGTGAATAAAAACTAAATACAACGATTTGCTAATCCTTTGCAACCTATATCAAATTGAATAGACTGCAAAAAATATATACTTAATGCTCGAACAGGAAAACATTGTTATTTTATGCAAATATTAGCTCATTTGGAGTTGGATGCCTGCAAAATGTTTCAAAAAAGCTGGCACAAGTGGCAAAAAAGACTGAGAAAGTTGAGGAATGCTCATCAAACACTTGTTTGGAACATCCCACAGGATAACAGGCTAATTGGGAACAGGTGGGTGCCATGACTCGGTTTAAAAGCAGCTTCCAAGAAATACTCAGTCATTCACAAACAAAGATGGGGCGAGGGTCACTACTTTGTGAACAAATGTGTGAGCAATTTGTTGAACAGTTTAAGAACAACATTTCTCAATGAGCTATTGCAAGGAATTAAGGGATTTCACCATCTACCGTCCGTAATATCATCAAAACGTTCAGATCACGTAAGCGGCCAAGCCTGTGACGTTCGATCCCTCAGCCGGTACTGCATCAAAAACCGACACCAGTGTGTAAAGGATATCACCAAATGGGCTCAGGAACACTTCAGAAAACCACTGTCAGTAACTACAGTTTGTCGCTACAACACGTCAACAACACCCAGAAACGCCGCCGGCTTCACTGGGCCCGAGCTCATCTAAGACGGACTGATGCAAAGTGGAAAAGTGTTCAGTGGTCTGACGAGTCCACATTTCAAATTGTTTTTGGAAACTGTGGACGTCGTGTCCTCCGGAACAAAGAGGAAAACAACCATTCAGATTGTTATAGGTTCAAAGTTCAAAAGCCAGCATCTGTGATGGTATGGGGGTGTATTAGAGCCCAAGTGCATGGGTAACTTACACACCTGTGAAGGCACCATTAATGCTGAAAGGTACGTACAGGTTTTGTAGCAACATATGTTGTCATCCAAGCAACGTTATCATGGGCGCCCCTGCTTATTTCAGCAAGACAATGCCAAGTAGTAAAATAGTGCGGGTACTAGACTGGCCTGCCTGTAGTCCAGACCTGTCTCCCATTGAAAATGTGTGGCGCATTATGAAGCGTAAAATACTACAACAGAGACCCCGGGCTGTTGAACAACTTAAGCTGTACATCAAGCAAGAATGGGAAATAATTCCACCAAAAATGTGTCTCCTCAGTTCCCAAACGTTTACTGAGTGTTGTTAAAAGGAAAAGCCATGTAACACAGTGGGGAAAATGCCCCTGTGCCAACTTCTTTGAAATGTGTTGCTGCCATTAAAATCAAAGTTAATGATTATTTGCAAAAAAAAGATAAGTTTCTCAGTTCGAACATCAAATATATTGTCTTTGTAGTATATTCAATTGAATATAAGTTGAAAATGATTTGCAAATCATTGTATTCTGTTTTTATTTACGATTTACATAACATGCCAACTTTACTGGTTTTGTGTTTTGTATGTATATATATATATATATATATATAAATATATATATATATATATATATATATATATATATATATATATATATATATATATATATATATATATATATATATATATTTATATATGTAGACAAGGTTGCTGTGGTTTATCCGTTAAACAGTGTTCATTACCGGAGTAGAGCGGAACTCCCCTGAGTTCTGACTATAGAACTTTCCTCCAGAAGGTCTTATTTTTGTCCATGTGATGTCAGATGAAGCAACAATTGAGCTGTTTGGCCCCAATACCCAGCAATATGTTTGGAGGAGAAAAGGTAAGGCCTTTAATCCCAGGAACACCATGCCTACTGTCGAGCATGGTGGTGGTAGTATTATGCTCTGGGCCTGTTTTGCTGACAATGGAACTGGTGCTTTACAGAGAGTAAATGGGAGAATGAAAAAGGAGGATTACCTCCATATTATTCAGAACAACCCAAAGTTTTCAGCCCGGAGGTTGGGTTTTGGGCGCAGTTGGATGTTCCAACAGGACAATGACCCCAAACACACGTCAAAAGTGGTAAAGGAATGGCTAAATCATGCTAGAATGAAGGTTTTAGAATGGCCTTCCCAAAGTCCTGACTTAAATGTGTGGACAATGCTGAAGAAACAAGTCCATGTCAGAAAACCAACAAATTTAGCTGAACTGCACCAATTTTGTCAAGAGGAGTGGTCAAAAACTCAACCAGAAGCTTGTCAGAAGCTTGTGAATGCCTACCAAAAGTGCCTTATTGCAGTGAAACTTGCCAAGGGACATGTAACCAAATATTAACATTGCTGTATGTATACTTTTGACCCAGCAGATTTGGTCACATTTTTAGTAGACCCATAATACATTCGTAAAAGAACCAAACTTCATGAATGTTTTCAGTGACCAATGTGCTCCAATCACTCTATCACAAAAAAAAAAGAGTTGTAGAAATTATTGGAACCTCAAGACAGCCATGACATTATGTTCTTTACAAGTGTTGACCACGACTTTATGCATATATATATATATATATATATATATATATATATATATATATATATATATATATATATATATATATATATATATATATATATATATATATATATATATATATATATATCAGTGGCATGCAGTCACTGGAGGCAGGTGAGGCGGGGCCTCACGTGCCATCATGGAAAGAAAAAAATGTAAAAAGAAAAAAAAAAAATTAAATTGTTATATGTTTCCAGTGATTATACTATAAAGTTATTTTCCATTTAACTTCACCAGTTTTAGATTATTTTTATTCAAAATCGCTGAATTTTCACATTTGCCATTCAAATACTGAGAAGAGACGGTGCGGTGATCAGCAGTCAGTTGAGGCACGTCACTGCGTTGTGCCTCAACATGGATTGCGGACTCGGCTAACTGCTGGCCTGCTGTGCAGTGAGACCGTATTGCTATATGAACTATATTATACATTTCCATAGTTTAGTTAGCTGAGGTATATAATGTACAGTGTATATTGTCAACAACTGTATGTTTGTAACGTCTTTCTTGTGCTGAGCAATCATAAAACGGTTGCGAAGACCACTGGCTGAGGCTCACAGTAATCCCGCCTCCTGGTGGTAGACAATGCACTCCCGCCGTAAAATGCACCCCCTGACGGAAGTGTTATATCAACTAAAGCCCACACTTAAACTTTCCACGTGCAAGATTGAATCTATTTAAAAAAGTTATTTAATAAGAAGCCAAAAAGTGCAAAAACAATAATGTTCGTGTTGGAGGAGTTGTGAATGACAGGGCCACAACATTAGGTACACCTGCAGACTGCAGCACGGATTTCATATTTCATTCATTCACAACTCCTCCAACACGAACATTATTGTTTTTGCACTTTTTGGCTTCTTATTGAGCTGCTGCATTTTTTGGTTGGGTTGTTTATTTCTTTTGAGTAACTTCTACATTTCTAAAAGGGGAGGAATGTAATAGAGTGATCTATGTTTGTCTGTTGCCATCTCCTGGTTAATGTTGGCTATAGCGTACTGGGGTTACTTTTTGGTTGGCCGACGATTTACGTGGTGTTGCGCACCTGACGTCAAGTGTGTTGAGTCTGTTCTGAAGTCTACAATAAAGCGACATACTTCATCACCTCGCCTGGTTATTGCCTCCAACCCAATATATTACATAAAGGTAAGACCATAATAACGTTTTATTTATTAAATGTGCTTTTTTATGTGCTACAGTTTGTATGTGTAAAGTTAAAGTTAAGTTAAAGGCCTACTGAAATGATTTTTTTTTATTTAAACTGGAATAGCAGATCCATTCTATGTGTCATACTTGATCATTTCGCGATATTGCCATATTTTTGCTGAAAGGATTTAATAGAGAAAATCGACGATAAAGTTCGCAACTTTTGCTCGCTGATAAAAAAAAAGCCTTGCCTGTACCGGAAGTAGCGTGACGTCACAGGAGCTAGTATTCCTCACACTTCCCCATTGTTTACAATGGAGCGAGAGAGATTCGGACAGAGAAAGTGATGATTACCCCATTAATTTGAGCGAGGATAAAAGATTCGTAGATGAGGAACGTTACAGTGAAGGACTTGAGAGACAGTGATGGACGTATCTTTTTTCGCTCTGACCGTAACTTAGGTACAAGCTGGCTCATTGGATTCCACACTCTCCTTTTTTTATTGTGGATCACGGATTTGTATTTTAAACCACCTCGGATACTATATCCTCTTGAAAATGAGAGTCGAGAACGCAAAATGGACATTCAGTGCCTTTTATCTCCACGACAATACATCGGCGAAATGCTTTAGCTACGAGCTAACGTGATAGCATCGTGCTTTAACTGCATATAGAAACAAAAAAATAAAGGATAGAAGGAAGGATAGATAGAAAATCAACAATACTATTAAACCGTGGACATGTAAATACACGGTTAATGCTTTCCAGGCTGGCGAAGGTTAGCAACTTAGCAACGGGACCTCACAGAGCTATGCTAAAAACATTAGCTCTCCACCTATGCCAGCCAGCCCTCATCTACTCATCAACACCCGTGCTCACCTGCGTTCCAGCGATCGGCAGAAGGACGAAGGACTTCACCCGATGCGTTTGGCGGCCCGGAGACGTAGGAAGTCAAGGTGAGGTCGGCGGCTAGCGCGGCTAGCGCTCCAACAAAGTCCTCCTGGTTGTGTTGCTGTAGTCCGCTGCTAATACACCGATCCCACCTACAACTGTCTTCTTTGCAGCCTTCATTGTTCATTAAACAAATTGCAAAAGATGTCCAAAATACTGTGGAATTATGAAATGAAAACAGAGCTTTTTGTATAGGATTCTACAGGTACCATAACTTCCGTTACTCTGACTTCGTCACGCGCATACGTCATCATACCGCGACGTTTCAGCCGGATATTTCCCGGGAAGTTTTAAAAGTCACTTTATAAGTTAACCCGGCCGTATTGGCATGTGTTGCAATGTTAAGATTTCATCATTGATATATAAACTATCAGACTGCGTGGTCGGTAGTAGTGGGTTTCAGTAGGCCTTTAAAGTACCAATGATTGTCACACACACACTAGGTGTGGTGAAATGTGTCCTCTGCATTTGACCCACCTGGGAGGTGAGGGGAGCAGTGGGCAGCAGCGGCGCCGAGCCCGGGAATAATTTTTGGTGATTTAACCCCCAATTCCAACCCTTGATGCTGAATGCCAAGCAGGGAAGAATGCTGGTATGAGCTTTTAAACATAACCCGTTAACTGCTGCCAATCAAATGGTGAATAAGATACTCTTTAGGGTTCATATGTTTGTAAATCTGACTGTGATGAAGTCAGTGCCTCACCAGCCATGAACCTCACCGCACGTCACTGATATATATATATATATATATATATATACACACACACACACACACATATATATATATATATATATATATATATATATATATATATATATATATATATATATATATATATATATATATATATA
>NC_084735.1:57606077-57621077 GCF_033978785.1 Entelurus aequoreus
AAATCCGTGATCCACAATAGAAAAAGGAGAAAGTGTGGAATCTAATGAGCCCTTGTACCTAAGTTACGGTCAGAGCGAAAAAAGATACACCCTGGCGTCCTGCACTACACTCTAATCCTTCACTCTCACCTTCCTCATCCACAAATCTTTCATCCTCGCTCAAATTAATGGGGTAATCGTCGCTTTCTCGGTCCGAATCGCTCCCGCTGCTGGTGTAAACAATGTGCAGATGTGAGCAGCTCTTCAACCTGTGACGTCACGCTACTTCCGGTACAGGCAAGGCTTTTTTATCAGCGACCAAAAGTTGCAAACTTTATCGTCGATGTTCTCTACTAAATCCTTTCAGCAAAAATATGGCAATATCGCGAAATGATCAAGTATGACACATAGAATGGACCTGCTATCCCCGTTTAAATAAGAAAATTTCATTTCAGTAGGCCTTTAAAGACCTTTCAATATATGCACAAATCTGCACTGATGCAGGTAAATAAACAGTAGTCGAATGGAGCTCTAGACCAGGGGTTTCAAACTAATTTTAGGTTAACCCAACACAAATTAAATGTTACTTCAACATTTTATTTGTGTTGTAGAATATTAGTTGGGAAATATCCAAAATGCAATGGTCAAACAAACATCAGAAGTCAACATTGATTAAACGTCAACAAAAAGCATGTTGTTCCAACGTTAAGTTTGAGTCGCTGAGCGTCAGAAATTAATTCAACAAGTTCTCAACGTTGATATTTTGAATGTGGTGTTAATGCCATGTATGAATATGTTGTAGATTCAAAATGTAGGCCCCAGGAAGAACAGCTACGTGGCGCAGTTGATAGAGTGGCTGTGCCAGCAATCGGAGGGTTGCTGGTTACTGGGGTTCAATCCCCACCTTCTACCATCCTAGTCACGTCCGTTGTGTCCTTCGGCAAGACACTTCACCCTTGCTCCTGATGGGTGCTGGTTAGTGCCTTGCATGGCAGCTCCCGCCATCAGTGTGTGAATGTGTGTGTGAATGGGTGAATGTGGAAATACTGTCAAAGCGCTTTGAGTACCTTGAAGGTAGAAAAGCGCTATACAAGTATAACCCATTTATCATTTATTTCTAACTACGGACGACACAGAGGGAGACCATAGAGCACGGTTAGCGTTCAGCAGTGTGACATCTCCGGGGAAGAAGCTGTCGCTGAGTCTCCTGGTTTTACTCCATTTGCTCCGTAGCCGCTTGCCTGAAGGGAGATGTTGAAAGAGCTCGTGTGCAGGGTGGATGGAGTCCTTCATGATGCGGAGGGCCCTCTTCCTGCAGCTGTGCATGTCAAGTTCTGAGGTGCTGGTAAGGCTGTTTCCCACTGTCTTCTGTGCAGCTTACCACCCTCTGCAGAGCCTTCCTCTCCGTCGCAGTACAGCTGCCGTGCTATGTGGTGATGCAGGTGCAGAGCATGTTCTCCACCACAGAGCTGTAAAAGCTCCTCAGGCCTAAGCTCCCAATTGTAGCTCATTGTAGCTTCCTAAAGGAGTACAGTCACTGGTGGGCCTTCCTGACCAGACAGGATGTGTTGGTGCTCCAGGTGAGGTCCTTTGTTATTTGCGCACACAGGTACCGGAAGCTTGAGACCACTTCCACAGCTGCTCCTCCAATGTACAGGGGAAGTGGGGGGCTCTGTCCTTTCTAAAGTTGACCACCATTTCCTTTGTTTTCTTTACACTGATGTATAGATTGTTTTCTCTGCACCACTACTCCAGGTGTTCCAACTCCTGTCTGTATTTGGACTCATTGTTGTTAGTGATGCGTCCCAATACTGCCGTGTCGTCCGCAAACTTTACTATTTGACAGCTGGGGTGTCTCGCCGAGCAGTCATACGTCAGCAGAGTGAACAGGAGGGGACTCAGCACACAACCTTGGGGAGAGCCAGTACTGAGTAGGAGGAGACGGTGTTGTGGATCCTGACAGTCTGAGGTCAATTGGTCAGGAAGTCCAGGACTCAGTTTCCCAGTGTGGGAGTCAGTCCGAGAGAGGTGAGCTTGTGCACCAGGATCTGTGGGATGATGGTATTAAAGGATGAGAAGTCCAGGAAGAGCAGGCAAACATAGGAGTTTTTCCTCTGTAGGTGGGTAAGGGCTCTTTGGACCACTGATGAGATGGCGGTTTGATGGAGGTCCACATTGACGTTGATTGTGTCCTTGATGTGCGTCTTTGCCAGCCTCTTCAAGCACTACAGGGGTTAGTGCCACTGTTCGGTAGTCATTTAGACCTGTACGTGTGGAACAATTGTGGCAGTCTTTCAGCAGGTGGGATAAGATGCCAGTAACAGTTAGGCCGTTTACCATTATTGGTTGGAAGGGGGAACATTGGGACAAAAACATCCATGTGTGTATCTTAACATGTTTAGCTTTGTCATAAGAAATGTAGTCTTTTTGCCGCAATGGATGTGATGATTATTAACTTTGGGGAGCGGCTCGACACTGTATGTTCATATACAGTAAGCTGCGAGAGATGCCTCTGTCAGCCAAAAGGACCAAAAACAACGTATCAACCAGAAGGGATTGACTTTTGTGATCAGCATTGAAAGGTATTAATTTGCACTGGCAGATAACATAGTTTTTCCACGAAAATCAGTCGACACTGATCGACGCACCCAGACGCCAATGAGCTGTAGATTAGGACAGTGTTGTCCCTTGATCGTGGCTGGGTGAGACAACTTAACGAGGTCCGAGCTGAGTCATCAAGTTCAAGCCAAGTGTCACAGATTCAGTGAAGAAAACAATGAACACATCTAATCCTTATATAAGACATGTTGTAGTTAAATACAAAATCAGATGTACAGAAATAAATAACACATCGACGACGTCTAATGACCTGACTTGCCTGCTTATTAAATATTTGTATTCATGCAGCGACTTTTTATCACCATGTATCATACTTGTTGAAGATAGGGCCATAAGGTGATGAGATGACTTCCTGTTCCTGGGTAAATGTCGTTAATTCGTGGACATGTGCTGTGCTATGGCTTGTGTGCTAGAAATAACCTAAAATGAATGATTATATCTCACCTAAGCTGCATTTGGCTCAATCTCCATCCATTCAGGGCATTAGAGCAGGCTGCAAAAATAATGGCTGGATATCAATTTCCTATTCAGCTGACCTGAGTACATGCCCATGCAAGACCAGCTCTATTATCAGTCATTTCTGCAGTAAATGTCCTTATTTAGCCACCTTTCCAACATTTCCATCTGTCGCTATCAAGCCATGAAACTATAATAAAACAGTTACTTTGTGTTGGGATTATACTAGCAAGCATCACTCTGGCACCTTTTTAACAGATGGCAAAACGGCAAATGCAACAAAAACACAGTAAAACGTGATCTATGCATTTTTCTTCGGGGATCAAATCCTTGTTTGATTTAATAAAATACAATTTAATGTATTTGCATGTCGATATTCTGTTGTCTCTGTTAACATAAAACAATCAAAAATGTTTTGTTTTTTTCGTGATATGGTTTGATGGCGCCGTTTGCAGGGGGGAACAAGTGCTGCGGCTATGAGAAAATGAGTTACCTCCATCCATCCATCCATCCATTTTCTACCGCTTCTCCCTTTTGGGGTGGCGGGGGGGTGCTGGAGCCTATCTCAGCTGCATTCAGGCGGAAGGCGGGGTACAACCTGGACAAGCTACCACCTCATCACAGGGCCAACACAGATAGACAGACAACATTCATACTCACATTCACACACTAGGGCCAATTTAGTGTTGCCAATCAACCTATCCGCAGGTGCATGTCTTTAGAGGTGGGAGGAAGCCGGAGTACCTGGAGGGAACCCACGCAGTCACGGAGAGAACATGCAAACTCCACACAGAAAGACCCTGAACCCGGGGATCGAACCCAGGACCTTCGTAATGTGAGGCACACGCACTAACCCGTGTTTCACCGTGCTGCCAATCAGTTAACGCAACATTTTTTTATCAGGACGATGCTTTGACAAGACAAAATGTTGTCTAACTACACTTTATGTAATTTATGATATTGTATATTGTATGCCTGTAATTGCTTCTTATTGCATAAAACTATATTTAGTGCGCCTGGAAGAGTGGCAGCACATCACAGTAGCTCCTTTGAATTCATTTCATTTTACTTTATTTTTGGTATTATTTTTAACTTTTCTTGCCTTTTTTTAATCTCTTACCTTCCATAAACCACTAATTATAGTTCTTGGGCGTTTTTGTGTGTTTTCGTTACTTTTCTTTTTCTTTTCGGGCCGTTTTGTGTTTGGCTTTGATCAGCGGAGCAGTAGACCTTTTGTTTACACCCGCGAGGAGCTGTTTGCGCTCTCCTTACCAGCGCTATGGGGAATACGGCCGGACCTTCCCGTGGAAGTACAGAAAAAGCGCAGGGGACGCCGTGCCGGCATAAAAATGAAGGAGCGCAGAAGGAAATTTAAGCCTGCAATCCCCTCTGTCCTCATGGGGAACGTGCGGTCTTTGGCGAACAAAATGGACGAATTGTTTGGGCTCGTCCGAACTCAAAAGGAGTACGCCGTGTGCAGCATCATGTGCTTTACGGAGACTTGGCTACACGCGGACTTCCCGGACCACAGCGCGTCTCTACCCGGCTTCACAACCTCACGGGCGGATAGAAGCACACTCCTGAGCGGTAAGAAAAAAGGCGGAGGGATTGCCATCTTGGTGAACGAGAGGTGGTGTAATCCTGCTCATATTACTGTAAAGGAGTGTGTTTGTACGCCGGACATTGAACTTCTGGCTGTTGGAATTCGGCCATATTATTTGCCAAGGGAATTTACTTCTGTAATCTTCATTGGAGTGTATGTTCCTCCTTCTGCTGACGAAACTGCTGCTTGTGACACCATTCACGCCGCTGTTGCTAAGCAACAGACCAAACATCCCGATGCCCTCATTCTCATTTCGGGTGACTTTAATCATGTTTCTCTGGACTCTATTTTACCCACTTTCCATCAATATGTACACTGTGCAACACGGGAAAATAAAACTCTAGACCTACTGTATGCTAATTCAAAAGATGCATACAGAGCCACTGCCCTGCCCCCCCCTGGGACGGTCTGATCACAATCTGGTGCTTTTAACACCTCATTACGTTCCTGCTGTGAGGAGGCAGCCCATCTCAACTAAATCAGTGCAAATGAGAAGTATTGAGGCAGGCATAGCCTTACAAGACTGCTTTGAGACTACAGACTGGGAAGTACTCTGTAAGCCTCACGGGACAGATATCAACAAAATCACAGACTGCATCACTGACTATATACATTTCTGTGAGGACTCCATCATCCCGACAAAAACTGTCCACTGTTACCCAAATAACAAGCCCTGGATCACCAGCCAGCTAAAGGTGCTGCTAAATAAAAAGAAGCGAGCCTTCAGATCCGGTGATCAGGACGAGTTGAAGAGGATTCAGTGGCAGCTCAAAGTTAATCTTCAAGAAGGGAAAGATGCCTATAGAAGGAAGCTTGAAGCTAAACTCCAACAAAACAACACTCGTGAGGTTTGGAAGGGTATGAAGGCCATCACAGGCTTCAACAATAAAGCTAAACTGCTGGATGGGGGTGCAGATAGAGCCAACGAGCTGAATTTGTTTTTCAACAGATTTAGCAACGCACCCCTTACTGGCCCTCCCCCCACTACTCCTGTTCTCACACCTCCACCTCCACCTCCTTCTCTTTTACCTGCCACAGCCGTTTTTCCCCCCCTCTCCCCTCCCCCACTTCCACCCCCACTGAGAAAGCCAGCCCGGTGTGTCTGACACCTGGACTTGTAAGACGGCAGCTGGAGAAAGTCAATCCAGCTAAGTCAGCAGGCCCTGACCGAGTCAACCCCTGGGTCCTGAAGACTTGCGCTGCTCAGCTAACTGGGATCCTGCACTCCATCTTCAACCTGAGTCTGAAGCTAGAACGGATACCAGTGCTATGGAAAACATCCTGCATAGTTCCGGTGCCCAGGGAGCCCATCCCATCAAGCTCAAATGCCTTCAGACCTGTAGCCCTGACGTCCCAGGTCATGAAGGTCCTCGAGAGACTTGTGCTGGATCAGCTGAGGCCACTGGTGGCTCCTTCCCTGGATCCTCTACAGTTTGCATATCAGCCCCATGTAGGAGTGGACGATGCTGTTATCTACCTGCTGCATCATGCTCACTCCCACCTGGATGGTGGGAAGGGCACTGTGAGGATCATGTTTTTTGATTTCTCCAGTGCCTTTAACACCATTCAGCCAATTCTGATGAGTGACAAGTTGCTCAGGATGGGTGTCAGTTCATCCATTGTCTCCTGGATCACTGATTACTTGTCTGACAGGCCCCGGTTTGTGCGACTGGGGAGCTCCGTGTCGGATACTGTGGTCAGTGGTGTAGGTGCTCCACAGGGGACCGTCCTGTCTCCTTTCCTGTTCACCCTGTACACCTCAGACTTCCAGTATAGTTCCAGGTCCTGCCACCTGCAGAAATACTCTGACGACTCTGCTGTGGTCGGGTGTATCGGAGAGGGACGGGATTTGGAGTACAGGACACTGATCGCTGACTTTGTGGAGTGGTCTCAGGCGAACCATCTGGTCCTTAATGTGGACAAGACCAAGGAGCTGGTCATCGACTTCAGGAAGAGAGTGACCCCGGTGGAGCCCATCAAGATCCAGGGCCGAGAGGTGGCAGTACTGGAGCAGTACAAGTACCTGGGAGTCCACTTGAACAGCAGACTGGACTGGAAGGACAACTGCAAAGCTGTTTACAAGAAGGGCATGAGCAGACTCTTTTTCCTGAGGAAGCTTAGGTCATTCAATGTGTGCAGCAAGCTGTTGGAGATATTTTATCAGTCTGTTGTGGCCAGTGCACTGTACTTTGCAGTGGTTTGTTGGGGGAGCAGCAGCAGCAAAAGGGACTCAAACCGGATTGATAATCTGATCCGGAAAGCCGGCCAAACTATTGGCACGCAATTGGAGGCGTTTGTGTCAGTGAGGGACAGGAGGTCACTGGACAAACTGCTGGCCATCATAGACAATCCTGCCCATCCACTCCACCTGACAATTAAGGGACAGCGGAATTCATACTCCAACAGGCTCCTTCAACTTCCTTCCCGCACTGTGCGATTCAAGAACTCCTTCATTCCACACTTCATCCAGCTGTATAATCACTCGCCATACAGCAATAGATGACATCTGCCTAGTACCTGACACCTGACATGTTAGCCTAGTCTATAAAATCCGCTACACCTCCCTGATACCGAAGTACATGTCAAACTACTTCCTTAACGTAAATGACCGCCATAACCACAACACCAGGGGGTGCTCCACTAACCACGTTAAACCCAGATTCCGAACTAACAAAGGTCTTAACTCATTCTCTTTCTATGCCACATCAATGTGGAATGCGCTCCCAACAGGTATAAAAGAAAGGGCATCTCTATCCTCCTTCAAAACCGCACTAAAAGTTCACCTCCAGGCAGCTACAACCCTAAACTAACACCCTCCCCGGATTGCTAATAATCAAAGGTAAACAATCAAATGCAGATACTTTTTCTTTTTCTTATGCCTTCTGATCTCTCTCTCTCTCTCTCTCTCTCTCTCTCTCTCTCTCTCTCTCTCTCTCTCTCTCTCTCTCTCTCTATGTCCACTACTTGATGTCCATATCCCCCCCCCCCCCTCCACACCCCTGATTGTAAATAATGTAAATAATTCAATGTGATTATCTTGTGTGATGACTGTATTATGATGATAGTATATATGATAGTATATATCTGTATCATGAATCAATTTAAGTGGACCCCGACTTAAACAAGTTGAAAAACTTATTCGGGTGTTACCATTTAGTGGTCAATTGTACGGAATATGTACTTCACTGTGCAACCTACTAATAAAAGTCTCAATCAATCAATCAATCAGCTACTTCTCTTTGTTTATAATGTCTATTTTCTATTTCCTGCTGGACCTACTCTCTATTTTATGCTGCTGCTGTCATATAGACTGTATATACTGTAATATTGAACATGGTCATTGGTTTATATTGTATATATGTTATAGACATAATATAATATATCTGTATATAAATTACTCTGTACACATATTATGTATATATTCGTATATATGTTAGATTTATTTATAGCTATATTAGTCTATTTATACCTGCATTGTCCTTTCCATCATTGTAACTGAGCTACTGTATTGAACAATTTTCCTTGTGGATCATTAAAGTTTGTCTAAGTCTAAGTCTAGTTTAAACTGTTTTAATGACTGTAAGATACATATTATAGGGTTTAATGTTCCCAAAATAGGGCTCGTAGTGATTGTTATGGGTGTGTGCATCATTTTCTGTCTTGGAAGATCTTGGGGGGGTGGGGGGGATGACTTGTTTTCTCAAACGGTTACTTCATCCAATGCCACGGGTGTTGCAGTGAAGTTGTTCTATAATTTAAGATGACACAGTTTTGAGGAAAAATACTGACCAAGCGAGACCTGATAACATTTTACACTGACTCCCCTACTTGTAGACAAAGCACACAGGGACAGTATCTAGTTGGTTTAGTCCTATTTATTTTCAAGTTTACTGGTGTTTCCCCCAGAACTGTTATTTATTTGTGGTGGCTGTTTGCAGAATAGGCCATAGAAAATACCGTACAGATATCTAAAAGCAAATATTTGTGTTAGTAGTTATTTGTATTGTTCTATCTGTATTTGTTCTATCATGCTGGATTTGCACTTTTTTTTGGTAATTGTTATTCCTACAATGTTTCATGAACCCATAAAAAGGTCCTGTGGGACACACCCAGTTGACGTATTTCACCGAAAAGGTAACTGTTAAACGACAGGAAAGTAAGGCATGTAACAATATTAGTTCATTCTTTAATTGGTTTAATCACACGTTTGCATTTTGATTCATCTTGACTAATCGCAGTAAATTACATGTGTGCATGGTTAAAAAAACAACAGTGTTTTGACACAAATGCAATTTTACTCTCAGAATGTCATACAGCAACAGTTTTTAAAAGAATGCACGTCATTAATTTGTTCAGAACTTTGCGATGGTTATCTTTTTAAGGACTGTCAGGATGTATTTTGTCGGTTCAATCTGCACGATTCAATGTGTTAGTTGCTCAGAGAGTAATGTGTGTATACAAGTTTAAATTGGGGTGTGTCATTTGGATTCAAAAGAATACGTTAATACTTTGGCATTTAGATAATGTAGCTAGAAATTAGCATCACTAGCTGCTAGTTCGCAATTAGCGCACTAGTCTTATTTTCCTAGAAATGTGCAGTATCATCAGTCCGTAAGTTTATAAAATTGTGGTTATCAATCACAGTTTTTACGATCATTTTTATTTGAAACGGTAATACTAACCGTCTGGAATTTTACCATGTTTATCATTCACACAGGTAATCATTACATCCCTACCTCAGACGTCAGCCTTCTTACTGTAGCACTATTGCTACTCGTTACCCTAGTCCGAGGCTGGGCTGCGTGCTTGTGGAGTTGTTCTGCACGCTTCCACATCTCCTCTTTCACGGCGGTAAGAATCCATACTCCCCTGGGCTTGTGGAGGTGCTGTACATGTCCGAACTTGCACTCCTTTCTCTAATCGTTCACCTTTCATGACCACTTGTATTACAGAGTATATGCATATATGCAATAAAGCATGCAGTAAAAACTTCCTGTCTTTCAATTTTAATGTGAATACATTTTAGTACCATTGCCATTCGGTAACCAAACAGAAGGTTCTGCTGTACACTGTAAAAAAAAAAAAATTTGCAATTGTTGGACTAATTAAAGTTTTCAAGTTAGTCAGACTCAGAAATAAGGTTTCACTATGTTTAACTACCAAAACAGTGTCTGGCCAGCAAACGTCTCTCTATCGTTGCATCAAAAGGTATTTTCAAATCACTACAACAAGGATTTTTGAGTTGCAGTTAGGCAAACGTCTTTTTGTTGGAAACCCCGTAGATTCCGTTTCAGGGGCACGAGTGAGTGGGTGTTAATATCGACCTTGTGGCCATGCAGAGCTGGATAAGGATCAAGTTTTGACGATTTGTCGAGTATTTATTTGGCTAAAAAGGTAAGTGTTTTTCTTTTCTTTTGTTTTCTAGACAAGGGATGTTAATGGAAAAGTGCACTGTACTATTTAAATTGAAAGATGGAAAAAATGCTTTGCTAGCTAGACTACTGATGGCCCCAAAATAATATGCTTCATGAACGGGAATAAATGGTCTAGCACTAAGGGCATTTAGTAGGACAACAGTGATTTTGTGTAATTATGGCATAATGTATTTAGCAGAGAAAACGTTCCACTCGTGGAAAAAGACGGGGTGGGGGGGCGGTGCGAAGGGTTCGGTCGGGCCTGTCAGTCAAACAAGAAGCTTAGCTCAGGGAGTGCGTGTTTGACGGTGAGGCTCACCACCGGAGCAGAGACTGTGAACAACAGGTACCCTGGTTATAATCGACACCCGTGTAATATACATCAGTTGTGTTTTTATTCGAGTTTTAGTTTGCCACTGACATGAAGTCATGACCGTGGTTAAGCGTGTGTCGTGTGCGTGGCCTCGTCAATGCCCAAGATGGCGGTCGCCGATAGCAATGACCGCTAAATGTAAAGCTGGTCACTTTCTGCGTGGGCCGAAACGAGGGTAATACAGTTTATAGCTATGTATGGTTAAGACATTGTGGTGATAACAAACTGTGTGAATGATGAACCGGGTAAATATTTTCGGATACTGAATGAGCAGTGTGTATTGACGGAAGAGCTAAGCTAATTATTACCCCGCCAGAATGCTCTAGCCCAGGGGTCCCCAAACTACAGCCTGCAGGCCGGATCCGGCCCCCCAGCATCCAAAATCCGGCCCAAGGGAAGTCCCAAGTTAAAAAAAATGTTTTTAATTTAATTTTAAATTATTATTATACATTTTTTTCCTAATCCAGTTTCTACCGCTTGTTATTCTCGGTGTCTCCTAGCCCCTCAGGCAAATCATATTGTCTCAAAATAAATTTTCCCATCAATAATGTGACAATGTTAAATGTTGATGAACATCAATGTTAATTGATGTTAAATGACAAAATGGATTAACTCGCTGGAATATAAAGACAATATATATATATATATATGTATATATATACACAGCCCGGCCCCGGGCCAAATTTTTTTTAACCCAATGCGACCCCGGGTCAAAAAGTTTGGGGACCCCTGCTCCAGCCGTAGGCCGGGGATATCCCCCCCCTAGTTCAAAATGTGTTGTGGGTACTAGTGCTGCCGTGATTAGTCGACTGGGAATACACACGGCGGGCGAGAGACAGACGTGAGCGTAATGTAGGCGTATCAATTAACACCGCCGCAGTTTATTTCACTATATTTTCAAGATAGTCGACCATGAAAAGGCCATTTTTTTTAGCCGATGAGTTGTCCTACTATTGACCGCCTATTTATTTTTGTTCTCCCGTCTCAAACGGCTCACTGTAATTCACTTCCACAAGTCTGTGCGCTGTGCGTGCCCTGCTGGAAAAACAGATAAACTGAGAACAATAGAGTACTAAGACACGTTAATACAATTATTCAGTCTGGAGTAATGGTCTATTACTGAACTGTCATTTTCACGTTTTATGTAATTCATGTTTATGCATACCTGCACTTATGTTCAAGGGGGTGACACTACACTAAACACAGTATTTCCATAGCTAATATTACTTGCTAATATTTACCTGTAGGACCTGTTGAGTAAAGTTAACATGTATTTGAGTATTTACTATGAATATGTAGACAAAGTAACTGATATAATACTGAGTATGGTAAGAGTAGCATGTCTGTGTGGTGTAGCCTATACTATTTATGTGTAATATAAGGTGTATGAAGTATCTGTTTAAGATAGGGGTGGTGGGGGAAAAAAAATTGATTATTGTCTGTAGCTAAATGCTTTTAGTGAAACTAAATATTTCCATTTTATGTCTCTTGTGTTTCAGGGAAGGATTGAATGCAGTGCAAATATTGCAAATTTGAAAGCTTCAATAAAGAGGCTCTCCTGAAGCACTTTCGACTTCGTCACGGTACAGGTGCAAACTGGCCCTGTATTCACACAGACTGTGTGTGTGTATTTAAAACACCTGGTGCATTACGGTCACACTTCTCAAGATCACACACAACTGTGAGATTACAGGAAAACTCAACATTTCAATGTGACTTGTGTAATTTTAGAGAATTTTCCCTTAGGCGGAGAGAGGTAGTAGAGGGGCAGCCTATGGTATCCGAAGTCCAGCAGAGATGGCCTGCACTGTTTTCCTGTGAAGAGGTATGGCTGTCATTTATTTATTAACTGTCATACTTATATGTTCATTGCACTGTATTTAATAGGTGTAGGAGTGTATTACATTGACACACTCCACTATACCTGCCCTACCACTCCACTACATGCTCCTCCAACATAAAGCACCCCACTATACCATTAGCCCTGAAATTTGAAGTCAAAAGCTCACATTGTGATTAAAGTTAAATGCCATTTTTTCGCTGATTGTGTTTTTCAGATATCTGAATAATTTCATCGCATCACCAGCAAAGACCTCCTGAAGACTTTCAATGAGTCCCTTGAGAATGATGTGCCTCGCCTGCTCAGAAAGGGAGCTTTTGGTCAGCAAATAGAAGACTTCCTGGATAAGCTTGATGAACAGGTAAGTGATGGACATGTGTCAGTAAAATGGATCTTATCAGTCATTGCTATATGTTCTTAGTATGTGCCATTTGATAATTATAACAGTTTTTAATTTGCAAAAGTAGAAAATGCACTAGTCCGAAGGCTTGAAGTGTTTTTTTCCCTTTTCTTGAGCATGCTACTGGTCAGACTTGCGGTCTACTGGTCATTACTAAAAACAACTTTTGATTTTGCCATTTGTATGAATCCACTATGGTGCTTCACTAATGTATATGCTTATGTTTTCCACTGTATACTCTATAGACATCAGACATTGTGTCTCACCGAAAGATGACAGCACTGAGATGCCTCCCCGTTTTTGTCCGGGACGACACAACTAAGTTTTTCCTGCAGCATTTGGTAAGTAATAATAACAATAGGAAATTTACTTGAAAATTACAAGTAATTTGGCCTAATGTAGCTTTAATGGAATAGTTCAACATTTTCATATTCTAGCTTGTTGCCCTGCTCTCTGGTTTAAGATTTGTCAATAGAAACCATTCCTTTAACTGTGCATGTATTTTTGAAGAAGAATCAGGCAATGGTTCCTCATCGCTTGTTAGATTAGCTCAAATACTGGTAGTCTATTGGTAGCCTGCCTTCGCCAACAGTCAGAAGATAAACTTTACAACTCTATTTGGGGTGGCGTGGCGAAGTTGGTAGAGTGGCCGTGCCAGCAATCGGAGGGTTGCTGGTCACTGGGGTTCAATCCCCACCTTCTACCATCCTAGTCACGTCCGTTGTGTCCTTGGGCAAGACACTTCACCCTTGCTCCTGATGGGTGCTGGTTAGCGCCTTGCATGGCAGCTCCCGCCATCAGTGTGTGAATGTGTGTGTGAATGGGTGAATGTGGAAATACTGTCAAAGCGCTTTGAGTACCTAGAAGGTAGAAAAGCGCTATACAAGTATAACCCATTTATCATTTATTTATTCAGACTACATGGTGTTAGTTTTAAGTTGCAGAAGAGAAGACGACGTTGCTGATGAATTTCTGTTGAATATAAACTAAATTCACCCTGGCTCACAGCTAGCACTTCCAATTGACTGCTAGTTTTTGAGCTAAGCTTACTTGCGATGAACAACCTTTGCCTATTCCTTCAAAAATGCACGAACAGTTCAAATGAATGATTTCTGTTTCCTTGTCTTGAACCGGAGAGTGGGGCAACAAGCTAAAAAAACTATTACTATTTTAACATTTTGAGTAGGATCTCATAGCTGATGACAATGATTTTATGCATAATACACTTTGTGTAGATTTCATTTTGTGCCCAGAGATGTTTTTTAATGCCCACATGTCATATTCTTTAGCCAATGCATATAACCATAAAGAAAAGTTCCTGCCCCAATTGTTTTTAAATATTTAATGGTTAATGTTCTGCCTTCAATTAATTTGAAAGTAATTTAATTTTTTTTTCCATTTTTTCGAACATTGTACAATTGTAATCGTTCCCAGAAGATTCATACCAGTCGGGCCCTAATTAGATCCTTTTCTTCGACCTAACACACAATCATGCATCTGTTACTATTCCTCAGAAAACTGGCCTGAAGAAAGAGTGCTCAGAGGCGTGTCTGTTGGCATCCTTACAATCCTTGAAGAAGATGATCCTGCTGTATCACCCAACGTACGGGACTGGGCTGTTGTGTTGGAAGGTTCCATCGTGCTACATGACCTGCCAGACCTCGGTACCGCCTTTGCATACCTCTTTGGCCTACTGTATGTGTCAGAGGCCTTGACACTTTCCCAGGTATTTTCTTTAAAATGAATAAAACACTTCCCTAACAGTAAAATTGGATCCCTGTAACACTGAAGTTAAAAGCTAAGAAATACATGTTTTTACAGCAGCCGGGCAATATAATTGTGTAATGATTTGATGATAGAATTATCATCATAGATAGAGAAAATGTGTTTTGTAAATTAGAACAGTTGACAAACTTGATCAGTTGACAGTGAATATGCACCTCTTGTAAACCTCACTTAAATGTAAAGAAAAATATATATCTCCATTTAAGTGAGATTCACAAAATACCATCATGCTACATAACCCGCCAGACCTCGGTACTGCCTTTGCATACCTCTTTGGCCTACTGTATGCCATGAACATTGATTATCCAAAGGAGATGAAGTACACATATGGAGCCATTCAGATTATCTTTTTCAAGCTTGGCTCTGTGCTCAAGTCTCATCTGCCTCTGAAATAGAGATTCTTTAAAAAAAAGAAAATAAAGAATCGTTAATCTATTTCAGAGGCAGAGGGGACTTGAACACAGAGCCAAGCTTGAAAAAAATAATCTGAATGGCTTCATATGTGTACTTCATACTGCTGTAAAAACATTT